>NC_057806.1:343631123-343635027 GCF_018294505.1 Triticum aestivum
CCGGTTGGGGCTGGATGAACAGGACCCCGTGGAGGGCTGGATGAACTGGACCACCCCGTGGAGGGCAGGATGAACAGTAGACGGTGGAGGGCAGGATGAACAGTAGCCCTGTGGAGGGGTGGTTGAACAGGAGCCGGTGGAGTAGCGCGCGGTGGAGGCTGGATGAACAGGAGCCCGTGGATGAACAGTCGCAGGTGGAGGCTAGAGGAGGTCGACGGTGGATAAACAGTAGCTCGTGGAGGCTGGAGGGGGTCGACGGTGGAGATGAACAGTATCCCGTGGAGTCTCGTTTTGCGGTACGCCACACCCCTCCCGATGAACAGGACCCTCGTCTCGACCGTAGCGCTCCAACACAAGTTCGTTTCATCCGTTTTGCGGTATGCCACACCCCTCCCGATGAACAGGACCCCCGTTTTGACCGTAGGAGGTCCGTTTCCTCCGTTTTGCGGTACGCCAGACCCCTCCCAATGAACAGGATCCCGTTTCGAACGTGGCCGGTCGAACACAAGGTCGTTTCCTCCGTTCTGCGGTACGCGAGGCCTCGTTTCCATCGCCTGTTCCGTCCAAGCCCTCTCGATGAACACGATGCATTCCGTTGCCTCCCCATGAACATGACGCATTCCGTTGCCTCCCGATGAACACGACGACGACGCTGTTTCTCCGTTCCGACCCAGCCATGTACACGAGCCCTGGCCGTACGTATGCGCGAGTAGGCGTTCGAGACCCCGCCCATATGTACACATACGTGGTCGTATTTTCTTTTCTTGCACCCTGGCCGCCTCTACTACGACGCGTGCGCGCCTCTACATCCACCAGTATATATGTACGTACACGTTCGCGACTAGAATGACAACGCTACGTACGCTTCGACCAGGTGGGTCCCGACTGTCAGGCACTTCCTTGCATGCGAAGATGTAGCTGGTGGGTCCCAGCAGTCAGGGGGGCGAAATACGGTGGCCCGTCCGATGGGTCCCCGCTGTCAGCTGGAGGAATAATTATTTTGCATGTAATAAGGAGACACTTCCTTGCTGCGGCCGTGGACCCAGCTATCAGCCTCTCCACGTACAGTCCACGTCCGATGGAAGTCGTTCCTTGACCACGTTGACCACGCCGCGCCGAGAGCACCAGGGCGGTGGACGACGGCGAGGCCTAGTAAGGGGACGACACGGAGCCAGGGAAGACGCGGCAGTGGATGCCCACGCGTAGAGGAGTACGAGGGTTTACTGGTTCATTGCGGTGTGAGGCTACTGTCGCCGCAGAATAACAGGGGGTGTGGGTGAGTAGAGGGATGGCCCGGCCAGCGGTGGGAGTAGTAGGGGGCGGTGACGCCTCCGCCGCATCGCAGTCGGCCACGGGAGGCAGGAGCACGAGGCACGACCAGCGCTGGTTTGGGCGGCTGGAGCAAGAAGACCAGAGGTTGAAGAAGCAGTACGGCCGTTGGATGGACATCGTAAGGTCACTGGAGCTAGAATCATGCATATTGACTAAGTTAACAAAGCCCTCCGTCCCTGTCAACTTAGTAGGCCCACAAGTCAGCCTGCCACTATACTGGGTCCCAGCTAACAGGGGGAGTATTCATTTTTTTGTGCGTAATAAGAAGGCACTTCCTTGCGTGCGAATATATAGCTGGTGGGCCCGAGCTGTCAGCGGCGGTAACATTTTTTTCGCGAAATACAGAGGCCCTTTCGGTGGGTCCCTGATGTCAGGTGGAGGAATCATTATTTTGCGCGTAATAAGGAGGCATTTCCTTGCGTGCGGCCATGGACCCAGCTGTCGGCCTCTCCACGTAAAGTTCACTTCAGATGCATGTCGGTCGTTGACCACGTTGACCAGGCCGCGTCGAGAGCACCAGGGCGGTGGATGACGGCGAGACCTAGGAAGGGAACGACACGGAGGCAAGGAAGACTCGGCAGTTGTTTCCCACGCGGAGGGGAGTATGACTATACGAGGGTTTACTGGTTCGTCCGCCGTCGCTGGAGAATAATAACAGGTGTGGGTGAGTAGAGGAATGGCTAGGCCAGCGATGGGAGTACGCTGGGGCGGTGAGGCCTGCGCGGCAGCAGAGCCGACCGCGGGGAGGAGGGAGCAGGCAGTCTCGCCGGCGCCTGTTTGAGCGGCTGGAGCAGGAAGAGTAGAGATTGAAGAAGCACGACGGCCATTGGATGGCCATCCAATAGTCATTGCTTGTGTGTCAACCTTTTTTTAAGAAAGGCTCAAATCTGTGGAAAACAACATATAGCCCATCTGCCATTATTTCTAATAATTTACAACCCATTTGCTAATTATTAAGGGTTTTTTTGGAGCCCATATTCTTTTTGTTAGCATTACAGCCCATATTATGGCCACGGTTAAAAAATTATACGAAATTTTGCATATTTCGGTTCGGTCCGAACTGTTTTTAATCCCGAAATTTCGACTCATATTCAAACTGATTTTTAAAATAAATGTATATCAATATAAACTCCAACAAATTCTCCACGCATAAAAATTAATGTAATTTCAAATCTTGAAATGAAAAAAAGATATTTGAAACTAATTGCCGGTTTGATGTGTTTTAAAAATGTACAGCCCATTTCTCATTACTGATGGGCCATTTTCTTGGCCAGCCAAATGAAAGCTCTCCTCGTCTTGAAAGATTTGCAGCCCAATAGGCCTGACAAAGCGACTTACTTGGCAAATCACAAAAAAACTGGGCTGTGGCCGTGGACCCAGCTGTCAGCCTCTCCACGTACAGTACTCTTCCGATGGAATGTCATTGACCACGTTGACCACGCCGCGCCGAGAGCACCAAGGCGGTGGACGACGGCGAGGCCTAGGAAGGAGACGACGCGGAGCTGGGGAAGACGCGGCAGTGGATGCCCACGCGGAGAGGTGTACGAGGGTTCACTGGTTCGGCTGCGGTGTGAGGCTTCCGTCGCCGCAGGGCCTGGCTAGCGGTGGGAGTAGTAGGGGGCGATGAGGCCTCATCGGCAGCACAGCCGGCCACTGGAGGCAGGAGTAGGCGGTCTCCCCGGCGCTGCTTTGCGCGGCTGGTGCAAGAAGAGCAGCGATTAAAGAAGTAGCAGGACCGTTCGATTCAAATCCAACAGTTACTGCTGCTAGAATCGTTTGTTGACTAAGTTGACAAGCCCTGTGTAACACCCCGGATATGACTTTCCCAATTTGTACTCCAACTCTTGCCATTTCCGGCGTTAAGTTATTTTATTTTCTCGGGTTCGGATTTTTGTCTCCGTGTGTTTTTGTCGTTGTCATGCATCTCATATCATGTCATCATGTGCATTGCATTTGCATACGTGTTCATCTCATGCATTTGAGCTTTTTCCCCGTTGTCCGTTTTGCATTCCGGCGCTTCGTTCTCCTCCGGTGGTCATTTCTACCATTCTTTCGTGTGTGGGGATTAAACATTTCCGGATTGGACCGAGACTTGCAAAGCGGCCTTGGTTTACTACCGGTAGACGGCCTGTCAAGTTTCGTATCATTTGGACTTCGTTTGATACTCCAACGGTTAACCGAGGGACCGAAAAGGCCTCGTGTGTGTTGCAGCCCAACACCCCTCCAATTTGGTCCAAAACCCACCTAAACCCTCTCCATCATCTAGAGCGTTCGATCACGATCGCGTGGCCGAAAACCGCACCTCATTTGAAGCTTCCTAGCTCCTCCTACCTCTATAAATATCCCCTCCCCAAAAATTCCGGATCCAAACCACCCTAAACCTAGCCCCGCTCCTCATCTGCGCGCCGGACATTGTCCGCCGGTGCCGGACACGCCGCCGCCAGCCATCTGCGCGCCAGACATTGTCCGCCGGCGCCGGACACGCCGGCGCCAGCCATCCGCGCGCCGACACGTGGCATCGTCGCCGCCACTCCCGCCGAGGCCCGCTCGGGCCCAAGGCCGGCCCTCTCCG
>NC_057806.1:343635465-343644969 GCF_018294505.1 Triticum aestivum
CGACGCCGCCGCGCACCGGCGACCGCGCCTCGCCGCGCCGCCTCCTCCACGTCGGCAAGACCCCGGGCCGAACCTCCCCTCCGACCGCCGTCCGAGCTTCTCCGGCGAGCGCGTGAACAGTAACTCCGGCAGGCTGCTCCGAAATCCGTGCCAGATCCAGATCTGAAAATATCTCGGTTGACTTTTGCCCCGAAACCCTAGTTCATGTGCCCATCTTCATTATGCTATAACTTTGCATCTGTAACTCCGTTTTTGGCATATAGCATATCAAAATGTTCACCTCAGAGAGTACATCATTTCAACTCATTGCATCATTTTCATTTGAGTTCATCTTGATGCCCGAAATGCTGTTAGAAGAGGGCTACTTGAGATATTTGTCAGATCTGCTACTCCATTTAGATATTTGTCATTTTTGCCATGATTATTGTGTGCATGATATGCCCATGAGCTCTACATATGTTTTGTTAAGGGTTTTGCCATCTTTCTAGAGGTGCAACCCATGTATTTTTGTGATGTGTCTGGTGGCTAGCACAAGCTTGCAAAGTGCTGCACTTGTTAATGCTGATTTCAGGGACTTAGCAATTCCACTAAGTCCTTAACCTGTTTATTTCATATGGCCATATGTTCATGTTGTTTCCTAGTGATCTGTGCCTCTTTTGAGGATGATCAGTAAGGATGTTTTGTTAATCTTGTGGTGCTCTATCCATCCATGCCTTTGTTTGCAATTACGGAGCACCCTAGATTGAGTCAATCGAGCTCTACTTTTGCTACTTCGTGAATCTGGGCAGATTGTCTACTTGTTAGCGATTTTGCCGATGATGTTGTAGTTGATCCGTGCATGCTATGCTATTTTTCTTGCCATGTCTAGCTTGCATTTTGTGTATTCTTGATGGGTGTATGCTTAGCTTATCATGTCTTGCTCCATAGTGAGTGCATCGAGCTCGTAAACATGCCTACTTGATATCTGTTTTCAGCATGCTCCAGTTTTCACTAAGTCTGAAAACTGATTATGTTTTGCCATGTTCACATGCTTGCGATTGTATTTTCTGATCCCTTTTGGCTCAAGGTCACTAAGGGACTTTTGTTAAGCTCTTTGAGTAGCTCCATGCCATGCTTTACTTTGCCATGTTCAGGTCCTGTAGCATGTAGTTTTGTTGCTCCGAAGAGTGCTACCTGATCTGAAATTCCAGACAAGTGTTAATTTCACTAAGTCTGAAATCTCTTTGTCATATGCATTTTGCCATGCTTGTTAAGCATCTTGAGTACATCCCTGCCATGTATTTTGTTGTCATGTTTGGATGCTGTAGCATGTTCATCTCATTGCATTTAGATGGCTACTTGCTGTAAATCGCAGACCGGTGTCATATTTGAATCGCTTGCCATTTCCAAACCGTAACTCCGATTCCGGTGATCTTTATATCGTTTTCAAGCTCTTTCATCTCATCTTTCTAGTGGCACACTTGGATTTCCATGTTGAGGCCAGGTTCTTGCATCCCTTGTCAATTCTTGCATATGCATCCCGCATCGCATCCCGCATAGCATACCATCCTTGCATCATATTGGTTGATCCTTGCACGTGGTTGATTGTGTCCTTGTTGCTTGTTTGTCTTGTTTGGGTAGAGCCGGGAGACGAGTTCGCTAACGAGGAGCTCGTTGAGTTTGCTTTCGAGGATCCAGTCAACTCTGACAACTTTGCAGGCAAGATGATCATACCCTCGAAATCACTACTATCTTTGCTATGCTAGATTGCTCGCTCTTTTGCTATGCCAATGCTACGATGCCTACCATTTGCTTTCAAGCCTCCCAAACTGCCATGTCAAACCTCTAATCCACCATGTCCTAGCAAACCGTTGATTGTCTATGTCACCGCTTTGCTCAGCCCCTCTTATAGCATTGCTAGTTGCAGGTGAAGATTGGAGGCCGTTCCTTGTTGGAACATTTATTTACTTGTTGGGATATCATTATATTATCTTGTTATCTTAATGCATCTATACACTTGGTAAAGGGTGGAAGGCTCGGCCTCTCGCCTAGTGTTTTGTTCCACTCTTGCCGCCCTAGTTTCCGTCATATCGGTGTTATGTTCCCGGATTTTGCGTTCCTTACACGGTTGGGTTATAATGGGAACCCCTTGATAGTTTGCCTTGATTAAAGCTTTTCCAGCAATGCCCAACCTTGGTTTTACCATTTGCCACCTAGCCTCTTCTCCCTTGGGTTTCCGGAGCCCGAGGGTCATCTTATTTTAGCCCCCCCGGGCCAGTGCTCCTCCGAGTGTTGGTCCAACCGAGCGATGTCCGGGGCTACCAGGGGCAACTCTGGGCTGGCCTACCCGACGTCTTGCTCATCCGGTGTGCCCTAAGAACGAGATATGTGCAGCTCCTATCGGGATTTGTCGGCACATCTGGGTGGTGTTGCTGGTCTTGCTTTAACCTGTCGAAGTGTCTTGAAGAACCGAGATACCGAGTCTGATCGGAACATCTTGGGAGGAGGTCTATTCCTTCATTGACCATGAGAGCTTGTCATGGGCTAAGTTGGGACTCCCCTGCAGGGATTTGAACTTTCGAAAGTCATGCCCGCGGTTATGGGCAGATGGGAATTTGTTAATGTCCGGTTGTAGATAACTTGAACCTTAACTTAATTAAAATGAATCAACTGAGTGTGTTACCGTGATGGCCTCTTCTCGGCGGAGTCCGGGAAGTGGACACAGTGTTGGAGTAATGCTTGCGCAGGTTGCTCTCTAGTTTCTCGCTCGCGCTTTGCCTCCTCTTCTCGCTCTCTTTTGCGAACAGGTTAGCCACCATATTTGCTAGTCACTTGCTGCAGCTCCACTTATATTTACCTTGCCTTACCTATAAGCTTAAATAGTCTTGATCGCGAGGGTGCGAGATTGCTGAGTCCTTGTGGCTCACAGATTACTATTACACCAGATGCAGGGCCTGATGATTCGGCTCCAGGTGACGCGCTCGAGCTCAAGTGGGAGTTCGACGAGGACTCTCAATGTTACTATGTTTCTTTTCCTGATGATCAGTAGTGGTGCCCAGTTGGGGGTGATCGGGACCGTGCCGCATGTTGGGTTATCTTTTATTTTGGCGCCGTAGTCGGGCCATGAGTGTTTGGATGATGTAATGTTATTTATGTACCTTGATTGACGTGGCGAGTGTAAGCCAACTATGTTATCTCCCCTTTTATTGATTATATTACTTGGGATGTTTGTGATGATTGCCTAACTTGCGACATATGCCTTCAATGCGATTATGCCTCTAAGTCGTGCTTCGACACGTGGGAGATATAGTCGCATCAAGGGTGTTACAAGTTGGTAATCAGAGCCTTCTCCGACCTTAGGAGCCCCATTGCTTGATCGTTATTAGTGGCCGAGTTGTGTCTAGAAAAATATTTTGAGTCATTTAGGAATTATATATCGGAGAGTTTAGGAATTCTTTTTACTTCCTAGTCTCCTCATCGCTCTGGTAAGGCATCCTGACGTAGAGTTTTGACTCTTCTCTTCTCAAATTTCACTAAAATTTTTTTAGGATCACGCGGGTATCTTGGAATCGTTCCGATGGTTTTATGATGAGAACATTGTCTTGGTGCCTCCTGTCAGGGGTTTTGTGGAAGTGTCCCGGGGAGTTGAGCTCTGAGGTGTTGTCGTCATAATTTTATCGTTGCAGTTCTGGAATACCTGAGTTTAGTACACCGACATCGAAAATCTCTTTTATGCAGTTCGTTGGTGAGATAACCTCGAGGCCACCCAGTACTGGGGCGGGAGTTCGGGAGTATCGCCATAACTTGTATAACGGATGTTTTTCGAAGGTTGAGGTAGATGGTTTCCGAAGTTTTTCTCGGTTATGTGTTGAAGGATGGATACAACTGGATGTAGGATTTGCTAGTTTGGGTGAGATATTATGCTTCCCCTGTATCCCCAACACCTGATTGCATAACCGGAAAGGTTCGGGAGTTTCATAGGTGGGAATTCTCGTAGCTCTACTTCTTCTTCCACGGATAGTTGGTTTGAGATTGGGATTTCTTACCGATTATTCATTCTTGATCCGTACCTTGTTGATTTATTTCTCTACCTTAACTCTAAATGGCTTCTCAATTTATGGATATGTGACCATTTCAAGAGGAATGCATTCGTTCATTTTGTTCGGATGTGAAGACTATATGTTGCAATTTTCATTCCGTTGGATTCAGCTTCAATATTTATCTATCAATGTGCTAATGGATGTCAACCTCTTCAGGATGGCTCCTCCAACGCGCACGACTCCGAATCCTGATCCGCCACCACCTCCCCCTCCTCCAGAGGCATGGCAAGCTGTGATGGCCGCAACCAATGCTAACACACAGTTGATCATGCAAATTTTACAAGAGCGCAATCAAGGCAACCAAGGGAACCAAGGCAACAATCAGAACCACTCTCCTACACTCAACCAGTTCCTTGCTAACGGGCCAAAGACTTTCAGTAATTATGTTGAGGCAATCAATGCTGACGATTGGCTTGTGGATCTGTGCAAGCATTTCGAGTGCAGTAACATCAGGCCTGAGGACTTTGTCAAGTTCGCTTCCTTCCAACTCAAAGATTAAGCCGCAGAATGGTTCCAGCAGTACAAGGATTCCAGAGGTGGACGTGTTATCACTTGGGATGAATTCCGTCAAGATTTCAGAGCTCACCATATTCCTCAGAGCGTGGTTGAAAGCAAGCGTGAGGAATTCCGCAACCTAAAGGAAGGCTCTTTGTCTGTCTATGACTACAACAAGTTGTTTCAGAAGCTCGCCCGCTTTGCCAAGCAGGACGTGCCTGATGAGAAGAGCATGATATACCAGTTCAGGGGTGGTCTCAGAGAAGAAATTCAGCTAGCTCTTGTTCTCTTTGAGCCCTTGAGGTACGATGAGTTCTACAACATGGCATTGAAGCAAGAGGCCGCTCAACTGAGGTGTGATGCTTCCAAGAAGCGAGTCAGAGATGTTACTCCTTCTTCCTCTACTCAAGTGGCCAAGCAGCAGAAGTATTGGCTTCCTCCTCCTCCGTTCCGTCAGCCGTATCAGCAGAAGATCAAAGGTGGCAGTGGATCTTCCCACCCACCCAACCCTGGCTTTCAGAACAAGACTTCGTCTCAAGCTCCAAGATCGAGTGCTCCGTATCACCATCCGCTTTCAGAGGTCACGTGCAACAAGTGCCAACAGAAGGGTCACTATGCCAACAAGTGTTTCATCCAGAGGCATCTTCCTCCTCCTCCTCCTGTCAGATCAGCAAGTACAGCTATGGTCAAGCATAACACCAAGTCCGCCAAGGTCAACTTGCTGAATGCAGCTCAGGCAGAGGACTCACCAGATGTGATCATGGGTAACCTTCCTGTTAATGACATTCCCGCAAGAGTTCTTTTTGACACTGGTGCATCTTTATCTTTTTTATCGAAGCCTTTTGCATCTATGCATGATGTGCATACTATTGATTTGCCTAAGCCGATAGCGGTTTCTTCTCCGGGTTTGTTCATGAACACTAAAATGATGGCTCCGGATGTTACTATCACCTTGGGCGACTACAAGTTCCTTTCTTCTCCTATGGTTCTTGGCAACTCGGATATTGATCTTATTCTCGGAATGGATTGGCTTTATAAGCACAAGGCTCAGCTTGATTGTGCAGCCAGGCAGATTCAATTGACTCATTCATCTGAGGATGTAATTGTCTTTGCCGCTCGTGATGATACCATCCGTCTGTTTTTTCTCAATGAGAAGGGTGAACTGGATGCCATCTCGCAAATTCTAGTTGTTTGCGAATATCAAGACATCTTTCCAGAAGAGCTTCCAGGAATGCCTCTGCACCGGCCGGTTGAATTCGTCATTGATCTTGAGCCTGGCACGGAACCTGTGTGCAAGCGTCCTTACAAGCTCGGACCTGAAGAGTTGAAGGGGCTGAAGAAGCAACTCGATATTCAAGAGAAAATGGGTCTCATCCGGCCTAGTTCTTCTCCGTGGGGTTGTGGTGTTCTTTTTGTGAAGAAGAATGATGGAACGGACCGACTTTGTGTTGATTACCGTCCATTGAACAAGAAGACTATCAAGAACAAATACCCACTTCCCAACATCAACGAGCTGTTCGAACAACTCAAAGGTGCCCAAGTATTCTCCAAGCTTGATCTCCGTATGGGTTATCATCAGATTCGTATCCGTGAGCAAGATATTCCCAAGACGGCTTTTAGGACAAGCTATGGTTCATACGAATACACTGTCATGTCTTTTGGCCTCGTCAATGCTCCTCCGACTTTCTCTCGCATGATGAACTTCATCTTCAACGCCTACACCAATGACTTCATTTTGGTCTATCTCGACGACATTCTGGTTTTCTCGAAGAACAAGGAAGATCATGCCAAGCACTTGCGTTTGGTTCTTGATAAGCTGAGGGAACATCAGTTCTACGCCAAGTTCTCCAAGTGTGAATTTTGGCTCGATGAGGTTCTTTATCTTGGTCATATCATCTCTGCCAAGGGCATTGCCGTGAATCCTGAGAAGGTGTCTGCAATTGTGAATTGGGAACCTCCTCAGAACGTGAAGCAACTCCGTAGCTTCCTCGGTCTCGCAAGCTATTGTCGAAGATTCGTTGAAAACTTCTCCAAGATCGCGAAGCCTCTCTCAAATCTTCTCCAGAAGCACGTCAAGTACGTTTGGTATCCGGAGTGTGACATTGCTTTCAACACTTTGAAAGAGAAATTGATCACTGCTCCAGTTCTGACTCCGCCTGATGAATCCAAACCGTACGAGGTCTTTTGTGATGCCTCTCTCCAAGGTCTTGGCGCAGTGTTGATGCAAGAGAAGAAAGTTGTTGCTTATACCTCTCGCCAGTTGAAGCCTAATGAGAAGAACTACCCCACTCATGATCTCGAGTTGGCGGCAGTTGTGCATGCTCTTTTGACTTGGAGACATCTCTTATTGGGAAGAAAAGTGGACATCTTCACTAACCACAAGAGTCTCAAGTACATCTTCACTCAGCCTAATCTCAACCTCAGGCAAACTCGATGGGTCAAAATGATTCAAGAGTATAATCCGAGTATCGAGTATACTCCAGGCAAAGCCAATGTGATTGCTGACGCATTGAGCAGGAAGGCTTACTGCAACAGTCTGATTCTCAAGCCTTATCAACGCGAGCTTTGTGAAGCTTTCCGCAAACTTAACCTGCAAGTTGTTCCTCAAGGTTTCCTCGCCAACCTTCAAGTCTCTCCTACCTTGGAAGACCAGATTCGCCAAGCCTAGCTTCTTGATGCTATGGTGAAAAAGGTGAAGATTGGGATTGCCAAGAGTCAACCCAAGTACAAGTGCTACCGCCTTGATGACAAGGATACTCTCTTCTTCGAGGATCGTATTGTCGTGCCCAAAGGTGACCTCCGTAAAGTGATCATGAACGAGGCTCACAATTCTCTCCTCTCCATCCATCCTGGGAGCACGAAGATGTATCAGGACCTCAAGCAGGCTTATTGGTGGACTCGAATGAAGCGCGAGATTGCTCAATTCGTGAACGAATGTGATGTCTGCAGAAGAGTGAAGGCGGAACACCAAAGGCCAGCTGGTCTCCTCCAACCTCTTGCCATTCTAGAATGGAAGTTTGACCACATTGAAATGGACTTCGTGACTGGGTTTCCAAAGTCCAAGCGTGGCAATGATGCTATATTCGTTGTCATTGACAAACTCACCAAAGTGGCTCATTTTCTTCCTATCAAAGAGTCGATCACTGCAGCTCAATTGGCGGAACTCTATACCTCTCGAATTGTCTCTCTGCACGGTATTCCACAAGTGATCTCTTCAGACCGTGGCAACATCTTTACCTCCAAGTTTTGAGATTCTTTTCAGAATGCCATGGGCACCAACATCCGCTTCAGCACAGCTTTCCATCCTCAAACTAGCGGCCAAGTCGAGCGTGTCAACCAGATTCTTGAAGATATGCTCAGGGCTTGTGTGATCTCCTTTGGCATGAAGTGGGAGGATTGTCTTCCTTATACTGAATTCTCCTACAACAACAATTTTCAAGCAAGTTCGGGCAAGGCCCCATTTGAAATTCTGTATGGCAGGAAGTGCCGTACCCCTCTCAACTGGTCTGAAACCGGTGAACGTCAGCTTCTCGGAAATGACTTAATCACAGAGGCAGAGGAAATGTGCAAAGTCATTCGAGATAACCTCAAAGCAGCTCAATCCCGTCAGAAGAGATACTATGATAGTAAGCACCGTGATTTGGCTTTCGAGATCAGAGATCATGTTTACCTCCGCGTCTCTCCTATGAAAGGTACTCGTCACTTTGGTATCAAAGGGAAGCTTGCCCCTAGATACGTGGGACCTTTCAAGATTGTCAGCAAGAGAGGCGATCTCGCCTATCAACTCGAGCTTCCTTCAAACTTTGCAAATGTTCATGATGTGTTCCATGTCTCTCAGCTCCGAAAGTGCTTCAAGACTCCTGACCACACCATCAACTTCGAGGACATTGAGCTCCAAGAAGATCTATCTTACCATGAGCACTCAGTTGCTATTCTTGAAGAGACTGAACGCAAGACTCGCAATAAGTCAATCAAATTCCTCAAAGTCAAGTGGTCACACCATTCCGACCGTGAAGCTACCTGGGAACGCGAGGATCACCTCCATTCTGAGTACCCGGCGTTC
The DNA here is from genome assembly GCF_018294505.1 of Triticum aestivum. Lineage (NCBI taxonomy): Eukaryota > Viridiplantae > Streptophyta > Magnoliopsida > Poales > Poaceae > Triticum > Triticum aestivum. Next base: position 343,644,103 of record NC_057806.1, read on the forward strand.
TTTCAGTCCCAGATATCGGGACGAGATCCTTTCGTAGTGGTGGAGTGTTGTAACACCCCGGATATGACTTTCCCAATTTGTACTCCAACTCTTGCCGTTTTCGGCGTTAAGTTATTTTATTTTCTCGGGTTCGGATTTTTGTCTCCGTGTGTTGTTGTCGTTGTCATGCATCTCATATCATGTCATCATGTGCATTGCATTTGCATACGTGTTCATCTCATGCATTCGAACTTTTTCCCCGTTGTCCGTTTTGCATTCCGGCGCTTCATTCTCCTCCGGTGGTCATTTCTATCTTTCTTTCGTGTGTGGGGATTAAACATTTCCGGATTGGACCGAGACTTGCCAAGCGGCCTTGGTTTACTACTGGTAGACCGCCTGTCAAGTTTAGTATCATTTGGACTTCGTTTGATACTCCAACGGTTAACCGAGGGACCGAAAAGGCCTCGTGTGTGTTGCAGCCCAACACCCCTCCAATTTGGCCCAAAACCCACCTAAACCCTCTCCATCATCTAGAGCGTACGATCATGATCGCGTGGCCGAAAACCGCACCTCATTTGGAGCTTCCTAGCTCCTCCTACCTCTATAAATATCCCCTCCCCAAAAATTCCGGATCCAAACCACCCTAAACCTAGCCCCGCTCCTCATCTGCGCGCCGGACATTGTCCGCCGGCACCGGACACGCCGCCACCAGCCATCTGCGCGCCGGACATTGTCCGCCGGCGCCGGACACGCCGCCGCCAGCCATCCACACGCCGACACGTGGCATCGCCACCGCCACTCCCACTGAGGCCCGCTTGGGCCCAAGGCCGGCCCTCTCCGCACCGCGCCCGGGCCCCGCCTCCTCCTCCCGAGCGCCTCGCCGCGCCG